>NW_026695165.1:0-46830 GCF_021218885.2 Marmota monax | reverse complement strand
TGGTTAAAGATAAGTCTAGATTTATGATTAGGTTTATTCTAGGGCTAGTATAATTTCCAGCCTTTCCTTCATTGTACTTCAAGAGGGAACAGAACTTTGGGAGCACACTGAAAACTAATTCAGTGTGTCAAGTTTCAAGCAGATAGCACACACCGAGTTTGATTTAGACTTCCAAAGTCATCTATCACTGTATGAGAAAACAGAGTGAAACCTAAAATTTCAAAGAATTCTTGGAATCAAACTCTTCATCCTAGAGGCATACAGTTTGGGGGTCCAAGTGCGAATGGAGTAATGATCATTACAACCAAGTATCATAAAATTAGGGTGAAAAAATATTTGCTGACATTTCAGGAAACTCGTAGTTTTTTGGAAGCTTGGCAATCGCTTCAAATGTAAGTGTTATTCCCATGCTCTGCTGAGGGCTTCTTCCCGAGGAAACAAATCATGCAGGTACCACTGAGAACTAATTTAGTGTGTCAAGGTTCGAGCAGCTAGCACAAACCGTGTTTGATTTAGAGTTCCAACGTTATCAATCAGTATACGAGAAAACAGTGTGAAACCTAAAAATTCAAACTGTTACTGCAAACGAACGCTTCAACTTAGAAGAAAGAAATTTGTGGGGCCAAGTGGGATTGGGGTACTGATCAATTCCACCAATTATTATCCATATTGGGTTAAAAAAAAATATTTCCATTGATTTCAGGAAACTCGGAGTTCTGTGGAATCTTGGCCAACGCTTTCAAATGAAATTGTACATTCCCTGCCTTTCCTTCATTCTACTTCAAGAGGGAACAGAACTTTGAGGGCACACTGAAAAGTTATTCAGTGTGTCCAGTTTCAAGCAGCTAGCCCACACAGAGTTTGATTTAGGGTTCCAAAGTCATCTATCACTATAGGAGAAAATAGAGTGAAACCTAAAATTTCAAAGTATTCCTGGAATCAAACTCTTCATCCTAGAGGCACAAAGTTTGGGGGTCCAAGTGCGAATGGAGTAATGATCATTATAACCAAGTCTCATCAAATTTGGGTGAAAAAATATTTGCTGGTATTTCAGGAAACTCGGAGTTCTGTGGAATCTGGGACAGCGCTATCAAATGAAATTATTCATTCCCTGCCTTTCCTTCATTCTACTTCAAGAGGAAAGAGAACTTTGAGAGCGCACCGAGACCTACTTCAGTGTGTCAAGCTTCAAGCATGTAGTATATACCGTGTTTGATTTGGAGTTCCAATGGCATCTATCAGTATAGGAGAAAACAGAGTGACACTGAAAATTTCAAAGTATTCCTGGAAACAAACGCTTCATCCTAGAAGAATGAAATTTCGGGGTCCAAGTGCTAATGGAGTAATGATCATTACCACCAAGTATCATCAAGATTGGGTGAAAAAAATATTTGCTGGGGTTTCAGGAAACTCGGAGTTCTGAGGAATCTTTGCCAACACTTTCCAAAGAAATTGTTCACTCCCTGCCTTTCCTTTGTTCTAATTCAAGTGGGAACAGAACTTTGAGAGTGCACTGAAAACTAATTCACTTTGTCAAGTTTCAAGCAGCTAGCACACACCGAGTTTGATTTAGAGTTCCAAAGTCATCTATCACTATAGGAAAAAACAGAGTGAAACCTAAAATTTCAAAGTATTCCTGGAATCAAACTCTTCATCCTAGAAGCATACAGTTTGGGGGTCCAAGTGCGAATGGAGTAATGATCATTACAGCCAAGTATCATCAAATTAGGGTGAAAAAATATTTGCTGAGATTTCAGGAAACTCATAGACTTGTGGAAGCTTGGCAAACGCTTCAAATGTAAGAGTTATTCTCATGCTCTGCTGAGGGATTCGTTTTGAGGAAACAAATCATGCAGGTACCACTGAGAGCTAATTTAGAGTGTCAAGTTTGAAGCAGCTAGCTCACATCGAGTTTGATTTAGGGTTCCAAAGTCATCTATCACTATAGGAGAAAACAGAGTGAAACCTAAAATTTCAAAGTATTCCTGGAATCAAACGCTTGATCCTAGAAGCATAAAATTTGGGGGTCCAAGTGCTAATGGAGTAAAGATCATTACAGCCAAGTGTCATCAAATTTGGGTGAAAAAATATTTGCTGACATTTCAGGAAACTCGTAGTTTTGTGGAAGCTTGGCAATCGCTTCAAATGGAAGTGTTATTCCCACGCTCTGCTTAGGGCTTCTTCCCGAGGAAACAAATCATGCAGGACCACTGAGAACTAATTTAGAGTATCAAGGTTCGAATAGCCAGCACAAACCGTGTTTGATTTAGAATTCCAACGTCATCTATCAGTATACAAGAAATCAGTGTGAAACCTAAAAATTCAAACTATTTCTGCAAACGAACGCTTCAACTTAGAAGAAAGAAATTTGTGGGGCCAAGTAGGATTGGGTTACTGATCAATACTGCCAATTATTATCCATATTGGGTGAAAAAATATTTGCTGGTATTTCAGGAAACTCGGAGTTCTGTGGAATCTGGGACAGCGCTATCAAATGAAATTGTTCATTCCCTGCCTTTCCTTCATTCTACTTCAAGAGGAAAGAGAACTGTGAGAGCGCACTGAGACCTACTTCAGTGTGTCAAGCTTCAAGCATGTAGTATATACCGTGTTTGACTTGGAGTTCCAATGGCATCTCTCTCTATAGGAGAAAACAGAGTGACACCGAAAATTTCAAAGTATTCCTGGAAACAAACGCTTCATCCTAGAAGAATGAAATGTCGGGGTCCAAGTGCTAATGGAGTAATGATCATTACCACCAAGTATCATCAAGATTGCGTGAAAAAAAAATATTTGCTGGGGTTTCAGGAATCTCGGAGTTCTGAGGAATCTTTGCCAACTCTTTCCAAAGAAATTGCTCACTCCCTGCCTTTCCTTCGTTCTACTTCAAGAGGGAACAGAACTTTGAGAGCACACTGAAAACGAATTCAGTTTGTCAAGTTTCAAGCAGCTAGCACACACCGAGTTTGATTTAGAGTTCCAAAGTCATCTATCACTATAGGAGAAAACAGAGTGAAACCTAAAATTTCAAAGTATTCCTGGAATCAAACTCTTCATCCTAGAGGCATACAGTTTGGGGGACAAGTGCGAATGGAGGAATGATCATTACAGCCAAGTATCATCATATTAGGGTGAAAAAATATTTGCTCAGATTTCAGGAAACTCATAGACTTGTGGAAGCTTGGCAAACGCTTCAAATATAAGTGTTATTCTCATGCTCTGCTGAGGGCTTCTTTCCAAGGAAACAAATCATGCAGGTACCACTGAGAGCTAATTTAGAGTGTCAAGGTTGAAGCAGCTAGCACAAACGGTATTTGATTTAGAGTTCTAATTGCATCTGTCACTATAGGAGAAAACAGTGTGAAACCTAAAAATTCAAACTGTTACTGCAAACGAACGCTTCCACTTAGAAGAAAGAAATTTGTGGGGCCAAGTTGGATTGGGGTACTGATCAATTCCACCAATTATTATTCATATTGGGTGAAAAAATATTTCCATTGATTTCAGGAAACTCGGATTTCTGTGGAATCGTAGCCAACACTTTCAAATGAAATTGTTCATTCCGTGCCTTTCCTTTGTTCTACATCAAGAGGGAACAGAACCTTGAGGGCGCACTGAATGGTAATTCAGTGTGTCAAGTTTCAAGCAGCTGGCCAACACCGAGTTTGATTTAGGGTTCCAAAGTCATCTATCACTATAGGAGAAAACAGAGTGAAACCTAAAATTTCAAAGTATTCCTGGAATCAAACGCTTGATCCTAGAAGCATAAAATTTGGGGGTCCAAGTGCTAATGGAGTAAAGATCATTACAGCCAAGTGTCATCAAATTTGGGTGAAAAAATATTTGCTGACATTTCAGGAAACTCGTAGTTTTGTGGAAGCTTGGCAATCGCTTCAAATGGAAGTGTTATTCCCACGCTCTGCTGAGGCCTTCTTCCGGAGGAAACAAATCATGCAGGTACCACTGAGAACTAATTTAGAGTGTCAAGGTTTGAGGAGCTAGCACAAACCGTGTTTGATTTAGAGTTCCAACGTCATCTATCAGTATACGAGAAAACAGTGTGAAACCTGAAAATTCAAACTGTTTCTGCAAATGAACGCTTCAACTTAGAAGAAATAAATTTGTGGGGCCAAGTAGGATTGGGATACTGATCAATACCGCCAATTATTATCCATATTGGGTGAAAAAATGTTTGCTGGTATTTCAGGAAACTCGGAGTTCTGTGGAATCTTGGACAGGGCTATCAAATGAAATTGTTCATTCCCTGCCTTTCCTTCATTCTACTTCAAGAGGAAAGAGAACTTTGAGAGGGCACCGAGACTTACTTCAGTGTGTCAAGCTTCAAGCATGTAGTATATACCGTGTTTGATTTGGTGTTTCAACGGCATCTATCAGTATAGGAGAAAACAGAGTGATACCGAAAATTTCAAAGTATTCCTGGAAACAAACGCTTCATCCTAGAAGAATGAAATTTCGGGGTCCAAGTGCTAATGGAGTAATGATCATTACCACCAAGTATCATCAAGATTGGGTGAAAAAAATATTTGCTGGGGTTTCAGGAAACTCGGAGTTCTGTGGAATCTTGGTCAACACTTTCCAAAGAAATTGCTCACTCCCTGCCTTTCCTTCATTCTACTTCAAGAGGGAAGAGAGCTTTGAGAGCGCACTGAAAACGAATTCAGTTTGTCAAGTTTCAAGCAGCTAGCACACACCGAGTTTGATTTAGAGTTCCAAAGTCATCTATCACTATAGGAGGAAACAGAGTGAAACCTAAAATTTCAAAGTATTCCTGGAATCAAACTCTTCATCCTAGAAGCATACAGTTTGGAGGTCCAAGTGCGAATGGAGTAATGATCATTACAGCCAAGTATCATCAAATTAGGGTGAAAAAATATTTGCTGAGATTTCAGGAAACTCATAGATTTGTGGCAGCTTGGCAAACGCTTCAAATGTAAGTGTTATTCCCATGCTCTACTGAGGGCTTCTTCCCAACGAAACAAATCATGCAGGTACCACTGAGAGCTAATTTAGAGTGTCCAGGTTGAAGCAGCTAGCACAAACGGTGTTTGATTTAGAGTTCTAATTGCATCTGTCACTATAGGTGAAAACAGTGTGAAACCTAAAAGTTCAAACTGTTACTGCAAACGAACGCTTCCACTTAGAAGAAAGAAATTTGTGGGGCCAAGTTGGATTGGTGTACTGATCAATTCCACCAATTATTATCCATATTAGGTGAAAAAAATATTTCCATTGATTTCAGGAAACTCGGAGTTCTGTGGAATCTTGGACAGCACTGTCAAATGAAATTGTTCATTCCCTGCCTTTCCTTCATTCTACTTCAAGAGGAAAGAGAACTTTGAGAACGCAAGGAGACCTACTTCAGTGTGTCAAGCTTCAAGCATGTAGTATATACCGTGTTTGATTTGGTGTTCCAACGGCATCTCTCAGTATTGGAGAAAACAGAGTGACACCGAAAATATCAAAGTATTCCTGGAATCAAACGCTCCATCTTAGAACAATAAAATTGGGGGTCCAAGTGCTAATGGAGTAATGATCATTACCAGCAAGTATCATCAAGATTGTGTGAAAAAAATATTTGCTGCGGTTTCAGGAAACTCATAGTTTTGTGGAAGCTTGGCAAACGCTTCAAATGTACATGTTATGCCCACGCTCTGCTGAGGTCTTCTTCCCAAGGAAACAAATCATGCAGGTACCACTGAGAACTAATGTAGTGTGTAATGGTTGAAGCATTTAGCACAAACGGTGTTTGATTTAGTGTTCTAACTGCATCTATCACTATAGGAGACAACAGTGTGAAACCTAATTTAGGGCTCAAAATAGCAGTAATGTTAGAGTTAGGGTTAGGGTAATGGATAGGGTAAGGAATAGGGTTAGAGTACTGGGTAGGGTTAGAGCTAGAGTTAAGGCTATTGTTAAAGTTAGGTTTAGGGCTAGGGTTAAGTTTAGGGTTAGGTTTAGGCCAAGGGTTATTGTTAGCATTAGGTTATATTTAAGGTTTCGGGATTGAGATAAGATTTGCACAAGTACAAGGTTTAGGGTTAAAGTCAGGGTTAGGGTTAGGTCTAGGGTTAGCATTAGGTTTAGGGTTATGGTTAGGGTAATGTATAGAGTTAGAGGTAGGCTTTGGCTTATGGTTATGGCTAGTTTTAGCGTTAGTGATATGGCTAGGTCTAGTTTAGGGTTAGGTTTTCTGTTAGAAAAAGGTTTCGAGCTAGGGTTTGTGTTAGGGTAAGGGTCAGTGTTTGGGTTAGGGTTAGGATTATGATTAGGTCCAGCATTAGGACTAGGGTTAGGTCTAGGGGTAGAGTTAGTGTTTGGGTTAGGTTAAGGGTTGTTGTTAGGGCTAGGGCTAGGTTTTTGTTTAGGGCTAGGGCTAGAGTTATCGCTAGATGAAGGATTAGGTGTAGATCTAGGTCTAGTGTTAGGGTTAGGTATAGGTATAGGGTTACAGGTAGCACCAATGTTAGGGGTCGGTTAGGGTTAGGGTCAAGTTTAGACCTATGGTTAGTATTAGGGTCAGAATAAGGGTCAGGGTTAGATTTAGGGTTTTGGATAGGGATAGAGCTAGATTGAGAGCTAGTGTTAGGACTAGTAATAGAGTTAGGTTTTGGGTTAGGCTAAGGATTAGGTTAAAACTAGGTAGCTTTAGGGTTAGAGTTTGGCTTAGGGTAAGGGACAGGGTTAGTGCTAGGGTTAGGGCTAGGGTTAGGGCTAGGCTTAGTATGAGGGTTAGGTTTAGGGCTAGGGTTAGAGTTAAAGGTAGTGTTAGGGCTCTGATTAGGGCTAGGTTTGGTGTTATCTTTAGGTCTATGGCTAATGTAAGAACTAGGGTTACAATTGGGGCTAGTTTTAGGGTTATTGTTACGTCTAGGTCTAGTATTAGGTTAGCTTTAGGGTTAGGGTTATGTTTAGGATAATGGGTAAGTTAGGGTTAGGGAATGTGTTAGGGTTAGGCTGAGGGTTAGAATTAGGGTTAGGATTTGGTTAGGGTATTGGATAGGGTTAGAGCTAGGGTTAGGGCTAGGGTTTTGGTTAGGGTTAGGTTTAGGGTTAGTGTAAGGAATTAAGTTAGGGTTAGGTTTAGGGTAAGTGTTAGAGCTACATTTAGGGTTAGAGATAGGTTTAAAGCTAGTGTTTGGGCTCAGATTAGGGCTAGGTTTTGGGTTTTGATAGGGCTAGTGTTAGTGATATGGCTAATGTAAGAACTAGGGTTATGATTGGGGCTAATTTTAGGGTTACAATTAGGACTAAGTCTAGTTTTAGGATTAGGTTTAAGTTTAGGGTGATGTTTTGAGCTACAATTAGTGTTAGGTTCAGAGTCAGGTTCAGGGTTAGTTTTAGGTTAGGGATAGGACTTGAATTAGGGGTAGGCTTAGGACTAGATGTAGGGTTAGGATTTGGTTTAAGTTAAGGATTAGGGTTAGTGCTATAGCTCGGTTATGTTTTAGGGCTAAGGCTAAGGTTATGGTAAGGGATAGGGTTAGAACTAGAAATAGGGCTAGGCAAGAATTAGATTTAGTCTTAAGGCTATGGGTAGGATTAGGGTTAGGGCTAAACTAGGCCTAGGAATAGGTCTAGGATTAGTGTTAGGGTTAGGCCTAATTTTAGGGCTATGTTTAGGGTTAGGTTTAGGGGAAGAGATGGGGTTATAGCTAGGTTTAGGGCTAGGGCAATTATTAGAATTAGGTTTAGGGATAGGGTTAGGATTGGGTTAGGATTAAGGCTAGATTTGGTGTTAGGATGAGGGCTAGGGCTTTTGTTAGGTTTAGGGCAAATTTTAGGGATAGGGATAATGTCAGGTTTAGGGTTATGGCTAGGGGTAGTTATAGGGTTAGTTTCATGGCTAGGTCTTTTATAAGGGTTAGGTTTAGGGTAAGGATCAAGTTTAGAATTAGGTGTTTTTTAAGATCAGCTTCAGGTTTCAGTTATGGGTTAGGTTAAGTTTTAGGGTTAGGGCTCAAATTAGGGTTTGGGTTAGAGTTAGGTTTAGGGTAATGGATAGGTTTAAGTTTAGGATTCAGGTTAAGATTAGGATAATGGGTATGGTTAGGGTTAGTTATAGGGTTAGGGTTAGGCCTAGGGTTAGCATTTGTGTTATGGTTATTGTTAGGGTAATGGATAGCATTAGAGCTAGGGTTAGGGCTAGCGTTTTGGTTAGGATTAGGGCTAGAGTTAGGGTTAGGGTTAGGGCTAGGGCTAGGGTTAGTGTTTGGGTTAGGTTTAGGATATAGGTTAGGTTTTGAACTAGGGTTAGTGCTAGGGTGAGAGTTAGGTTTAGTGTTATGTCTAGGGTTAGATTTACAGTTAAGGTTAGGGTTAGAGTTATGGTTAGGGCTAAGGTTACCTTTAGAGTTAGGTTAATGGATAGGATTAGATGTCAAGTTAGGGTTAGGAGTAGTTTTAGGTTTAGGGTTAGTGTTAGGGTTTGGGCTAGGGTTAGTTAGAGTATAGTTTAAGATTTGATCTAGGGTTAGGGCTATGATGAGGGTTAGGTTTAGGGTTAGGTCTAGGATTAGGTTTACAGTTAGAGTTAGAGCTAGGGTTATCATTAGGATTAGGGTTAGGTTTATTGTAATGGATAATTATAGAGATAGTATTAGGGCTAGTATTAACATTATGATTAGGGCTAGGGTTAGCGTTAGGTTTAGGGATAGGGCTAGGGTTATGTTTAGAGTTAGGGTTAGGGTTTTAGCTAGGTTTAGGTCTAAGTTGAGGGTTAGGATTAGCGTGAGGGATACGATTAGTGTTAGGGTTATGCTTAGGGCTAGGTTTAGGCCTAGGATTAGGGCTAGATTTTGTGTTAGGTTTAGAGCTAGGGTTAGGGCTATGGGTATATAAGGACTAGGGTTATGGTTAGGGTTATGGCTATGTCTAGGTTTCTGTTTTGGTTAGGATCAGTTTTAAAGCTAAGTTGGTGTTAGTGTCAGGGTCTGTATTTGGATTAGGAATAGGGTTAGGGATAGAGCTTAAATTAGGATTGGTTAGGTCTAGATGTAGGGTTAGTGTTTGGGTTAGGTTAAGGGTTATCATTAGGGCCAGGGCTAGGGTTTTTTTTTCTGTCATGGGTGAGAGATGGCTAGATTTGTGAGTAAGTATATGTCTAGGGCTAGTGTTAGCATTAGGTTTAGGTATAGGTTTACGGGTAGGGCTAATGTGAGAGTTTGGTTTATGGTTAGGATCAGGGCTAGGGTTAGTGTTATGGTAATGGTTATAACTAGAATGATGGCTAGGATTAGGACTAGTAATAAAGTTAGGATTTGTGTTAAGCTAAGGATTAGGGTTAGGACTAGGGTTAGCATTAAGTTTAGGGTTTGGCTTAGGGTAAGGGATAGGATTAGTAGTAGGGTTAAGGTTAGGGTTAGGGCTAGTGTTAGGGTTAGGTTCATGTATAGGTTTATTTCTAGTGCTAGTGTTAGGGTTCGCTTTAAGGTTAGGGTCAGGTTTAGACCTATGGTTACTGTTAGGGTCAGAATAAGTGTCAGGTTTGGGTTATGGTTAGAGCTAGAATGAGGGCTAAGGTTAGGACTACTAATAGGTTTAGGGTTTGAGTTAAATTAAGGATTAAGGTTAAGACTAGTGTTAGCATTAGGTTAGGGTTAACTTAGGGTAAGGGATAGGGTTAGAGCTAGGGTTAGGGCTATGTTTAGGGTTAGGGTTAGGGCTAGTGTTAGAGTTAGTGTAAGAATTAAAGCTAAGGTTAGCTCTCAGTTTAGAGCTAGGTTTAGGTTAGAGTTAGAGCTAGGGTTAAAGTTACAGCCAATGTATGGACTAGGGTTACGATTTGGGCTAGTTATAGGATTAGGGTTAGGACTAGGTCTAGTATTAGGATAAACTAACTGGAAAATTGACCCTAGACACAATCCTAAATTTAACAGCATAGCTGTAACCCTAACTCAAACACTAAACCTAACCATAAATCTAAACATAAACATATCCCTAATCCTAACCCTAAACCAAAATCTAACCCTAACCCTAACCCTATATCTAACCCTATCCATTACCCTAACCCTAAACCTAACCTTAATGATAACCCTAGCCCTAACCCTAACCCTAACACTAACTCTACCATAATCCTATCCCTAGACCTAACCCTAAAACTAACCCTCTCCCTAGCCATAATTCTAGCTCAAAACCAAACCCTTACACTAACCATAACCCTAAACCTAACCCTAGTTCTAAACCTAATCCTAACCATAACTCAAGACCTATTCCTAACCTTAACCCTAGTTCTAACCTAAGCTCTAATCTGACCCACTACCATAACCATAACTCTTACCCTAATGCTAACCCTAAGCCTAAACCTAACCCTATTGCTAATGCTAACCCTATCAATTACCCTAAACCTAACCTGAACCCTAAACTAAACCCTATCATTACCCTAACTCTAACCCTAATGCTAATTCGAGCCCTAAACCTAAATCCTAACTTAAACAAAACCTTAACCTTGACCCTAACCTTAAAATTTCCCCTAGCTCTAAACCTGACCCTTACCCTATGCCTAACCCTTACACTAGATGTAGACCTAAACTTAACCCTAAAATTATCTTTAACCATAACCCTAGACCTGATATTAGCCTAGCCCTAATCCTAGCCCTAAAAAACAACAAAAAACCACTAGCCCTTATCCTAGCCCTAAACCTAGCCTTAATCATAACCCTAAATCTACAGCTATCCCTATCCCTACTCTAGCCCTAACCCTACCTCTAAACCTAGCTATAACGTCATCCCTTATCCTAAACATAAACCTAACCATAACCCTATCACTAGGCCTAAACTGAACACTAACTCTAGCCCTAATCCTGGCCTTAACTTAACCCTTATCCAAACCCTAACCCTAATCCTAGCCCTAAGACAAACTCTAACTCTCACACTAGCCCTATTCCTAGTTCTAACCCTATCCCTTACCATAACTCTAAACCTAGCCCTAACCTTAGCCCTAACCCTTGCCCTATCCTTAGTCCTAGCCTAACCCTAGATCTAAGCCTAACTCTAAATATAACTATAACCATAAGCCTAAGCCTAACACTAACAGTAGACCTAACCCTAATACTCATCATAAAACTAGTGCTAACCCTAACCCTGGAACTCAAACAAAACCAAGCAATAGACATAACCCTAAACCTTAACTTAAAACAAACTCTAAATTACACCTAGAACAAATCCTAGCCCTAATTAGACTCCTAACCCTAATCTTAAAACTAACCCTGACCCTGACTTATACCCTAACACTCACCCTAGCTCTAAAACACCACTCTTACATTAAACCAAACCCTAACAGTAAACCTAGCCCTAATTTGAGTCCTAATCCTAAAACTAACCCTGTCCCTGACTCCTACCTAACAATAACCCTAGCTGTAAATTCATCCTAAACTTAAACTTAAACCTGACCATAAACTTAAACACTTACCTTAAATCTAACTAAATTGTAATCCTGATTCTTACATTATTCATTGCCCTAACACTAGCCCTAATGCTAACCCCAAAACTAGCCATAATTTGAGCCCTAAACCTAGCTTTAACCCAACCCATATCCTAATCTTAACCTTAACACTAACCCTAGCCTTAACCATAACCCTAACCCTAACTCTAGCCCTAATCCTAAACATAATCCTAGCTCTAACCATAGCTCTAAATCGATCAATTACCCAAACAATAACCATAAACCTAATGCTAACCCTAGGCCTAACCCTAACCCTATCCATTAACCTAAACCTAACATGAACCCTAAACCTAACCTGAAGACAAAACCTAACCCTATCCCTTACACTAACCCTAACTCTAACCCTAGTGCTAATTTGAGCACTAACCCTAAACCTCAACCTAATCCAAACCCAAAACCTGACCTAACCATTATAATACCCCTAGGTCTAAACCTGAACCTTACCCTAAACCTAACTCTGAATATAGATCTAGCCATAAACCTTACCCTAAAACTAGGGTTAGAATTAGGGTAAGATACGGTATAATATTATAGCTAGGTTAAGGGCTAGGGTGAAGGTTCACTTTAGTTTTAGCCCTAGTAATAGGGTTTAGGCTCAGATTAAGGCTAGGTTTTGGGCCAGGATTAGGAGTATTTTTTTTTTTTTTTGGCATATGGGCTAATATTAGGGCAAGGGCCAATGTTAGGTCTAGGTTTATGGTTAGGGATAGTTTCAGGGTTAGGTTTATGGCTATGTATAGTGTAAGGTTTAGGTTGAGGGTTAGGGTCACTTTTGGAGATAGGGGTATTATTAGGGTCAGGGTAACGGTTAGGGTTTGTTTAGGTTAAGGTTTAGGGTTAGGGCTCAAATTAGGTTAGGATTATGTTTAGGGTTAGGATAATGGATACTGGTAGGTTTAGGTTTTAGGTAAGGTTTATGGTAATGAATAGGGTTAGGGTTATGGATAGAGTTAGGGTTATCCTGTGATTAGTATTAGGGTTAGGGTTAGGTTAAAGGTAATAGATAGATTAGAGCTAGAGTTAGGGCTAGGGTTATGGTTAGGATTAAGGCTAGGGTTAGGATTAGGTTTAGAGTTAGGTTAGGGTTAAAGCTAGTGTTAGGGTTAGGGTTAGGGCTAGGTTTTAGATTAGGGTAGGGTTAGGGTAGGGCTATGTTTAATATAAGAACTAGGGTTAAAATTAGGGCTAATCTTAGGGTTATGGTTAGGGCTAGGTCTAGTGTTAGGATTAGGTTATGATTAGAGTGATGATTTGAAATAGGGTTAGTGTTAGGGTCAGAGTCAAGGTCAGTGTTAGTTTTAGGGTTAGGGATAACTTTAGAAATATGACAAGAATTATTGGGAGGTGTAGGGTTAGGTTTTGTGTTAGGGTTAGGGCAAGAATTAGGGCTAGGTCTAATGTCAGGTCTGAGGTTACAGTTAGGTTAGTGTTAGGGTTAGGGCTAGGGCTCAGTTTTGTTTTAGAGCTACAGCTAGGTTTAGAACTAGTTTTAGGATTAGCGATAGTGTTAGGGCTAGTGGTAGGGTGAGGTTCAGGCTTAGGTTTAGGGTTATATTTAGAGTTATGGTTAGATCTAGGGTTAGGACTTGGGCTAGGTTTAGGGGTTAGGTTAGGGCTAGTGTTAGGGTTATGGTAACAGATAGAGTTAGTACTAGAAATAGGTCTAGGGCAAGAGTTAGAGTTAGTCTTAGGGGTAGGGTTAGAGTTAGGGTTATGATTAGCACTAAATTAGGGCTAGGATTAGAGCTAGGGTTAGTGTTATGGTTAGGGTTAGGGTTAGCATTAGTGTTAGTGTTGGATTAAGATTAGGGTTAGGGGAAGGGATGTGGTTATACCTAGGTTCAGAACTAGGGCGAGGGTTGAAATTAGGGATTGGGCTAGGGTTAGGGTTCAGGTTAGGATTAAGGCTAGGTTTAGGGCTAGGATGAGGGCTTGGGTTTGTGTTAGGTTTAGGGCGAGAATTAGGTCTATGGCTAATGTCAGTTAGGGTTACGCTTAGGGATAGTGTTAAGGTTAGGTTTATGGCTAGGTCTATTGTAAGGGTTAGGTTTCGGGAAAGGGTCCGGTTTAAAGCTAGGTGTATTGTTAGGGTAAGTGTCTTGTTTAGGGTTTGGTTTAGGTTATGGTTTAGGTTTAGGGCTTGATTTAGCATTAGGGTTAGGGATTGGGTTAGAGTAATTAATAAGGTTAGGTTTAGTGTTCAGGTTAGTTTTAGGAAATGGATAGGGTTAGTGTTAGAGATAGGTTTAGAGTTAGGCCTAGGGTTAGCATTTGGATTAGGCTTATGTTTAGAATAATGGATAGGTTTAGGGCTAGGGTTATGGTTAGGATTAGGGCTAGGTTTAGGTTTAGGGTTAAGCCTAGGGTTAGTGTTAGGGTTAGGTTTAGGGAAAGCATTAGGGTTTGAGCTATGATTAGGGCTAGGGCAATGGTTAGGGCTAGTGTGACATCTAGGTTTAGGGTTAGGATTAAGTTTAGAGATAGGTTTAGAGTTAGGTTTAGGGTTATGATTAGGGTAATGGATAGAGTTAGAACTAGGGTTTGGCCTTGGTTATGGTTAGGATAGGGACTAGGGTTAGGATTAGGTTTAGGGTTAGTTCTAGATTTATATTTGAGCAAGGGTTAGTGTTTGAGCTAGGGTTAGGGTTAGTGTTAGGTCTAGGGTTAGGGTTAGGGTTATGCTTAGAGCTAGGTTTTGTGTGAGGTTTGGGGCTAACATTAGGGCTATATGTAATGTAAGACCTAGAGTTAGGGTTATGGCTAGGTCTATTGTTAGGGTTATGGCTAGAATTTGGGTTAGCATAAATTTAGAGCTAGGATTTGTGTTACAGAAAGGGACAGTGTTTGGGTTAGGGTTATGGCCAGAATTAGGACTAGGTTTAGGTCTAGAGGTAGAAGTATGTTTGGGTTACGTTAAGGGTTATTGTGAGGACTAAGGCTAGGTTTTTGTTTAGGTCTAGAGCTAATGTTAAGGCTAGACTTTAAATTAGGTTTAAACCTAGGGATAATGGTAGGGTTAGGTGTAGGTATAAGGTTACCAGTAGGGCTAGAGTTAGGGTTTGGTTTAGGGTTACAGTCATGTTGAGACCTCTGGTTTGGGTTAGTCAGAATAAGGGTCAGGGTTAGGTTTAGTGTTTTGGATAGGGTTAGAGCTAGAATTAGATCTAGGGTTAGGACTATTAATAGGGTTAATATTTGTTTAGCCTAAGAATTAGGAATAGGTCTAGGGTTACCATTAAGGTTAGTGTTTTGCTTAGGGTAAGGGATAGGGATAGACATATGTTTAGGGCTAGGGTTAGGGTTATCATAAGGGTTAAAACTATGTTTTTGGCTCAGATTAGGGCTAGTTTTTGTGTGATGTTTAAGGCTAAGTTTAGGGCAATGACAAATATAAGAACTAGGGTTACAATTAGGGTTAGTTTTAGGGTTAGGTTAGGGGTAGGTCAGTGTTAGGGCTAGGTTTAAAGTTAGATTGATATTTATAGCTAGAGATAGTGTTTGGATATGAGTCAGGTCAGGTTGAGTTTTACGGTTAGGGCTAGGACTCCAATTAGAGCTAGGGTTACTATTAGTGTTTGGTTTAAGTGTAGGGTGCTGTTTAGAGCTAGGGTGAGTGTTAGGATATGAATCAGGTTCTGGGATATTTTTAAGGTTAGGATTAGGACTTGAATTAGGGCTAGGGTTAGTTCTAGGTGTAGTGCTAGTGTTTGGTTTAAGTTATGGTTTAGTTTTAGGCCTGTTGCTCAGTTTTGTTTTAGTGCTATTGTTTTGGTTAGGGCTTGTTTTACAATTAGCTTTAGGGTTAGGGCTAGGGTTATGGTTTGGATTATAATTAAGGCTGGGTTTAACACTAGGATTAGGGAAAGGTTTTGTGTTAGGTTTAGTGCAAGTGTTAGGGTTATGGCTAGTGTCAGGTCTAGGTTTAGAGTTTGGGAGAGTCTTAGAGTTAGGTTTATGGCTAGGTCAAATTTAAGTGTTACATTTAGGGAAAGGGTCAACTTTAGAGCTAGGAGTATTATTAGGTTCATGGTCAGGCTTCAGGTTTGATTTAGGATAAGGTTTAGTTTTAGAGCTCAAATTAGCATTAAGGTTAGAGTCAGGGTTAGGGTAATGGATAGGGTTAGGATTAGGGTTCAGGTTAGGTTTAGAGTAATAGATATGGTTTTGGTTTGTGATAGGTTTAGGGTCAGGCCTAGAGATAGCATTAGCATTATGGTATCATTTGGGTAATTTATGGGGTTAGACCTAGGGTTAGGGCTAGGGTTATGGTTAGGATTAGGGCTAGAGTTAGGGTTAGGGTCAGGGTTAGGGAGAGGGTTAGAGTTAGGATTAGGTTTTGGAAATGGTTTAGGGTTTGAGCTAGGGTTAGTGCTAGGGTAAGGTTAGTGCTAGGGTTATGATCATGATTAGTATTAGGGTTAGTGTTAGGGTTAGGGCTAGGGTTATCATTATGATTAGGGTAATAGATTTAGATGTCAGGTTAGAGTTAAGGATAAGTTTAGGTTAGAGTTAGGGTTAGGTTTAAGGTTAGGGTTAGGATTTGAGGTAGCTTAGTTTAGGGTTAGGGTTAGGTTCACTGCTAGTTCTAGGGTTAGGTTTCTGTTTATGTTTAGGGTATGTTTAGCTTTAGGTCTAGTGTTATCATTAGGGTAAAGTTTTGGGTTAGGGTAATGGGTAGTGTTCGAGCTAGGGTTATGTCTAGGTTTCAGGTTAGGATTAGGGCTAGGGTTAGGTTAGGTTTACACCTTCAGTTAAAGTTAGGGTTAGCTTAAGTTTAAGGGTTAGGGATTGAGGTAGGTTTAGGGCTGGAGTGAGGGTTAGGGTTACAGTTAGGGCTAGGGTAGGGTTAGGATTAGGGTTAGGGCTAGGGTTACCATTAGGTTTAGTGTTATGGTTAAGATAGTGGATAGAGTTAGAGTTAGGGTTTGTGCTATGGTTAACGTTAGGATTAGGTCTAGGGTTTGGGTGAGGTTTTGGGTTTAGGCTAGGGTTATGTTTATGGTAAGGTTAAGGGTTGAGCTAGGGTTAGAGCTAGGATGAGGGTTAGGGTTAGGTTTAGGGCTAGGTTTAGGGTTAGAGTTATGCTTAGGGTTAGGTTTAGGGCTACAATTAGGGCTAGGTTTTGTGTGAGGTTTAGGGCTAGTGTTAGGTGTATTAGTAATTTAAGAGCTAGAGTTATGGTTATGGCTATATTTAGGGTTTTTCTAGTGTTAGAGTTAGTGTTTGTGTTACGATAAAGTTTAGGGATAGAGTGATGTATAGGGTCCGTGTTAGGGTGAGAGTCAGGGTTAGTATTATTTCTAAGGTTAGGGTTAGGACTTGAATTAGGGCTAGTGTTAGGGCTAGGCGTAGGTTTAGGCTATGGTTTAGGTTAAGTGTTAGGGTCAGTGCTCTGGCTCGGTTTTGCTTGAGCGCTAGGGCTAGGGTTAGGGCTTGTTTTCAAATTAGCGTTAGGGTTAAAGCTAGTGATAGGGTATGGTTTTGGCTTATGGTTAGGGTTATATTTAGAGTTAGGGTTAAATCTAGGTTATGACTAGGGTTGGTGCCAGGGTTTGGGTTATCATAAGGGATAGGGTTAGATCTAGGGCTAGGGCTAGACGAGAGTTAGAGTTAGGATTAGTGTTTGGTAGGGTTAGGGTTCGGGTTTTATTAGGGCTAGGTTTAGAGCTAGGGTTAGTAATAAGGCTAAGCCTAGGTTTAGGGCTACATTTAGGGTTATGGTTATGGTTAGGCATGATGTTATTGCTAGGTTTAGAACTAAGGTGAGGGTTAACATTAGGGTTAGGGCTAGAGTTATGGTTAGGGTTAGGATTAAAGCTAAGTTTAGCGCTAGGATTAGGGCTAGGATTTGTGTTAGGGTTAGGGCTTCATTAGTGCTAGGGCTAATGTCAGGTCTAGGATTATGGTTAGAGATAGTCTGAGGGTTAGGGTTATGGCTAGGTATAGTGTAAGTGTTAGGTTAAGGTTTAGGGTAAGGATTAGAGCTAGGGGCATTATTAGGGTAAGGTACAGGGTTCCAGGTTGGATTAGGTTAACGTTTAAGTTTAGGGTTCAAATTAGCATTAGAGTTAGTGTTAGGATTAGGTTTATGGATATGAATAAATTTAGGTTTCGGGTTAGTTTTAGTGTAATGGATAGGTTTATGTTTAGGAATAGGTTAGAGTTATCCTATGGTTAGCATTAGGGTTAGGGTTACGGTTAAGGTAATGATAGGATTAGAGCTAGGTTTAGGGCCAGGGTTATTGTTAGGATCAGGGCTAGGGCTAGGGTTAGTGTTAGGTTTTGGGTTATTTCAAGGGTTAAGGTTAGCATTAGATTTTGGGTAAGTGTTAGATCTAGGGTTACAGTTATTGTTAGTGTTAAAGCTAGTGTCAGGGCTCTGATTAGGATAGGTTTTGGTTTAGGGTACTGCTACAGTTAGGGCTAAAGCTAATGTAAGAACTAGGGTTACAATTGGGGCTAGTTTTAGGACTGGGGTTAGGGCTAGGTCTAGTGTTTGGGTTCGGTTTAGGTTTTGGTTGATAATTAGAGCCAGAGTTAGTGTAGGGTCAGAGTAAGGGTCAGGGTTAGTTTTAGGGATAGGGATAGGACTCAAATTATAGCTAGGTTTAGGGTTATGTGTAGGCTTAGGATTTGGTTTAGGTTAAATATTAGGGTTAGGGCTATGGCTCTGTTTTTTTTGTAGGGATTGGGCTAGGTTTGGGCTAGTTTTAGGGTTAGTGTTACAGCTTGTGTTACTGAGAGACTTAGGCTTAGGCTTAGGGTACATTTAGAGTTAGGATTAGACGTAGGATTATGGCTAGGGCTTGGGTTAGGGCTAAGGTTTTGGGCAAGTTTTACGGTTATAGTAAATGTTGGGGATAGAACTAGAAATAGGACCAGGCTGAGAGTTAGAGTTAGTCTTAGGGGTAGGGTTAGGTTAGGTTTAGGTCTAAATTAGGGCTAGGATTAGGTGTAGGCTTTGTGCTAGGTTTAGGCCTAGTTTTAGGCTTAGGTTTAGGTTTAGGGATAGGGTTAGGTTTAGGGGAATTGATGGGGTTATAGTTAGTGTTAGGGCTAGGTCGAAGGTTAGAATTATGATTAGGGCTAGGATAATGTTTTGGGTTAGTAATAAGGCTAGGTTTAGGGCAAGAATGAGGGCTAGGATTTGTGTTAGGGTTATGGCAAGTATTAGGGCTAGGGTTAGTGTCAGGTCTAGGGTTACGGTTAGGGATAGATTGAGGGTTAGATTTATGGCTAGGTCTAGGATAAGGGTTAGGTTTAGAGCTGGGAATATGATTAGGGTTAGAATCAGGTTTCGGTTTTGGTTTAGGTTAGGATTTAGGATTAGGGCTCCAATTAGCTTTAGGGTTAGAGATATGGTATGATAAGTTTAGGTTTAGGGTTCAGGTTAGGTGTAGGGTAATAGATAGGGTTAGAGTTAGTGAAAGGGTTAGGTTTAAGCCTAGGGTTATCATTAGAGTAAGGGTTATGTTTAGGGTAATGGAGAGGGTTAGAACTAGGGTTAGGGCAAGGATTATGGTTAGTATTAGGGCTTGAGTTAGGGTTAGGGTTAGGATTAGGCCTATGGATAGCATTAGGTTTAGGGTACGGTTTAGGATTTGAGCTTGGATTAGCAGTAGGGCGAATGTTAGGTTTAAGGTTAGGCCTAGGTTATAGTTTTGGTTAGGCCTAACCCTAACACTAACACTAGCCCTAATCCAAGCCCTAATTTAGCCCTATCCTTAACCCTAATCCTAGCCTAAGACAAACTCTAACTCTCACACTAGGCCTATTCCTAGTTCTAACCCTATCCCTTACTGTAACTCTAAACCTAACCCTAACCCTAGCCCTATCCTTTGCCCTAGCCTAACACTATATCTAAGCCTAACTCTAAATATAACCATAACCTTAAGCCTAAGCCTAACACTAACAGTAGACCTAACCCTAATACTCATCATAAAACTAGTGCTAACCCTAACCCTGGAAATAAAACAAAACCAAGCAATAGACATAACCCTAAACCTTAACTTAAAACAAACCCTAAATTACACCTAGAACAAATCCTAGCCCTAATTAGACTCCTAACCCTAATCTTAAAACTAACCCTGACCCTGACTTATACCCTAACACTCACCCTAGCTCTAAAACACCACTCTTACCTTAAACCAAACCCTAACACTAGTCCTATCCCTAATTTGAGTCCTAATCCTAAAACTAACCCTGTCCCTGACTCCTACCTAACAACAACCCTAGCTGTAAATTCATCCTAAACTTAAACCTAACCATAAACTCTAATCTTAAACTCTAACCTTAAATCCAACTAAATTGTAATCCTGATTCTTACATTATTCATTGCCCTAACCCTAGCCCTAATTCTAACCCCAAAACTAGCCATAATTTGAGCCCTAAACCTAGCTTTAACACTAACCCTAATCGTAACCCTAACCCTAAGAATAGCTCTAACTCTATCCCTAAACCTAAGCAAAACCCTAACCCTAATGGTAACCCTAGACCTATCCCTAATCCTTAGGCTTATCAAAACCATAACCCTATTAATAGTCCTAAACCTAGCCCTCATTCGAGCTTTAACCTATCCCAAACCCTAACCCTAACCTTGACCCTCATTCTGACCATAACACTAACCCTAGGTATAAACCTGATTCTAACCCTAGACCAAACCTTAACACTAGCCCTACAAGTAAACTTATACTAAACCTGACTCTACCACAAGCCCTAGACCTAAACCTAATCTTAAATGTAGCCTTAACTCTAGACCTAGACCTAAACAAAAGCCTAGCTCTAGCCCTAACAATAACCCTGCATTTAACACTAAGCTAAATCTAAACCTGACCCTAACTGAAAATCTAAACCTAACACTAGACCTAGCCATAACCCTAACCCTACACCTAGCCATAATCATAATCCTACTCTTACATTACCCATAGCCCTAACCCTACACCTTAACCTAACACAAAACCTAGAGTGAATCCTAGGCCTAAAACTAGCCCTGGGTGCAACACTAACCCTAACCCTAGCCCTAATCCTAACCCTAACTGTATCCTTAGTCCTAAATTTACTCAATGCCTAACTCTTGCCATAAATATAAACTTTGTCTTATCCCTAACTCTAACCCTAACCCTATCCCTAACCCTAAACTTAACCGTATCCCTAAACCTAGCTCTGAACATACACATTACCCTAACCCTAACCCTATTGATAATCCTAGCCATAAACATAACCCTAACCCTAACCCTAACCAGAAATCTAACCTTAGACCTAACACTAAACATAACAGTTGCCATGGCCCCAACTCTAGCTCGCACCCTAACCTGTACTAGAAACCTAAACCTAACCATGCCTTCGCCTTAATCCTAAAACTAAATCTAACCCCAAACTGAAACCTAAACTTACATCTAACCATATCCATTAACCTAAACCTTATCCCAACCCTAATGATAAACATAGCCCTATCCCTAACCCTAACCCTAAACCTACCATAATCTTATCCCTAGACCTAACGCTGACCCTAACCCAAAACTTAGCCCTTGCCCTAACTCTAGCTCAAACCCTAATTTTTACGGTAAACAAAACCTAGCTCAAACCCTAACCCTAATCCCAGGCCTAATCCTAACCGTAAACATAGCTCAAACCCTAGCTCTAACTCTATCCATTAACCTAACCATAATCCTAAACCTAATGCTAATCCTAGCTCTAATAACTTTAAATCTACCTTTATCCCTAGCTCTGATTCTAACCTGAACCCTCAACCTAGCCCTAACAATTACTAAATCCATGAGCCTTACCCTTAACCTAACGGTAATAAAAAACTAAGCCTAACACTAACCCTAACCCTAGCCCTAACCATAATATAAACTCTAACTCTTGACCTAACTGAAAACCTAACCCTAGCCTTAGCACTAACACTAGCTTAAACCCTAACCCCTATCCTAATCTTAACCCTAACCCTAAAACCAGCCTTAGTCATAACCCTAACCCTAAATCGAGTCCTAATCCTAAACATAATCCTAGCCCTAACCATAGCTCTAAATCAATCAATTACCCCCAAAATAAGCATAAACCTAATGCCAACCCTAGGCCTAACCCTAACCCTATCCATTAAACTAAACCTAACATGAACCCTAAACCTAACATGAAGCAAAAACCTAACCCTATCCCTTACACTAACTCTAACTCTAACCCTAATGCTAATTTGAGTGCTAAATAAACCTCAACCTAATCCAAACCCAAACTGACTTAACCATTATAATACCCCCAGGTCTAATCCTGAACCTTACCCTAAACCTAAGTCTGAATATAGACCTAGCCATAAACCTTACCCTAAAACTATCCCTAACTGTAACCTTAGACCTGATATTAGCCCTAGCCCTAATTTTTGCCATAACCCTAACACAAATGCTAGCCCTCATTCTAGCCATAAACCTAGTCTTGAATCTAACCGGAACCCTAACTCTAGCCCTATTCTTAATTTTACCCCTCGCCCTATATCTGAACCTAGATATAACCCCAACCCTTCCCCTAAATCTAACCCTAATTCTAACCCTAGATTTAAGCCTTACACTAATCCTAGACCTGATCCTAGCCCTAATTTAGCCCTAATTCTAATCCTAACACTAGCACTAATACTAACTCTATCGCCCTAGCCCTATTCCTAGTTTTAACCCCATCCCTTAACATAACCCTAACACTTGCTCTACCCTTAGAGCTAAACCTAGCCCTATTACTAACCCTAGATCTAACCATTACTCTAAATCTAAACTCAACCTTAAACCTAAGCCTCACACTAAATATAGCCCTAACATTAACACAAATCCTAAAACTAGCCCTTAGTCCTAGCCTTAAAAAAATCAAGCTATATCCCCAACTCTAACCTTTAACTTAAACCAAAACCTATCCCACACCTAGCCCTAACCCTAGCCCTAATTCAAGTCCTTCCTTGACCCTAAAACTAACCTTGACCCTGATTCTTACCCTAACACTAACTATAGCTCTCAGATCACCCTAAAATTATACCTAACCCTAAAACTACACCTACCCCTAACCCTAACCCTAAAAGTAGCCCTAATCACAACCGTAGTTCTTATGTTAGTTGTAGCCCTAATCCTTGCCCTAACCTAACCCAAAACCTAGCACTAATCTGAGCCGTACACCTGTTTTAATCCTAACCCTAACCAGAGCCCTAACCATTACCCTAAACCTAACCCTAACACTAAAACTTGCCCTAACCCTAAACCTAACCCTAGCCTTAATCCTAACCATAATTATATACCTAACCCTAGCTCTAACACTATTCATTACCCTAACCATAACCCAAACCCTAATGCTAATTTTAGGATAACCCTAACCCTATCTCTAACCCTAACTTTGTCCATTACTCTAAACCTAACCTGAAACCTAAACCTAACCATAAACATTACCCTAAACTTAATACTAAACCGGATGCTAATTAAAGTCCTGATCCTAAACCTTAACATAACTCAAACCTTAATCATGACAGTGACCCTAATAATAACCCTATCTCTAAACCTGACCCTATCCCTCAACCTAAAACTTACACTAGAACTAGCCATAAACCTAACCCTAAAATTAACCCTAACCATAAACCTAGACCTGACATTAGTGCTAGCACTAATTCTAACTATAATCCTCACACTAAACCGAACCCTAATCCTAGCCCCAAACCTAGCCCTAATCCTAGCCCTAAACCTAGATTTAATACTAACCCTAACCCCAACCCTAGCCCTAACCCTATTTTGTACCTCGCCCTAAATATAGCTATAACATCATACCTCACACTAATCCTAACCATAACCCTAGCCCTAAACCTAGGCCTAGCCCTACCACTAACCCTAGCATTAATCCTAGGACAAATTAGGTCTTAAACCTAACCCTAACTCTAACCCTAACCGTAACTCTAACCCTAGTCTTAAACCTAAACCTAACCCTAACCCTAACCCAATATCTAAACCTGTCCATACCCTTAATCCTAATGGTAACCCTAATCCTAATTGTAGACCTAATCATAAACCTAACCCTATCGTTAGCACTAACCCTAGCTCAAACCCTAACCCATACCCTAAACTGAACCCTAGACTTAACCCTAACCCTAACTCTAACTCTAGCCCTAATCCTAAACATAACTCTAGCTCTAACCCTAGCTCTAACCCTTTCCATTACCCTAATGATAACAATAAACCTAGTGCTAACCCTAGGACTTACCCTAACCCTATCCATTATCCTAAATCTAACCTGAGGCCTAAACCAAACCTGAAGCCTAAACTTAACCTTACCCATTACCCTAGCCCTAACTCAAACCTAATGTTAATTTGAGCCATAAACCTAAACCTCAACCTAACCCAAACTCAAAACCTGACTCTGACTATTATAATACCCCTAGCTCTCAACTTGAACCTCACCCTGAACCTAATTCTGAAACTAGACCTAGCCATAAATCTTACCTGAAGTCTATACCTAAACATAACCCTAGACCTGATATTAGCCCTAGCCCTACTTCTTGCCATAACCCTAACACAAACGCTAGCCCTCATCCTTTCCCTAAACCTAGCCTTGATCCTAACCCGAACCAGAACTCTAGCCCTACAGCTAATTTTATCCCTCACCCTAGTTCTGAACATTGCTATAACCCCATCTCTTCCCCCAAATCTAACCGTAACTCTAACTCTAGACTTAACCCTTGCACTAATCCTAGACCAGATCCTAGCCCTAATTTAGCCCTAATTGTACCACTACCCCTGAGACTAACTCCAACTCTTGCCTTAGCCCTATTCCTAGATCTAACCCTATCCCTTACCATAACCCTAACACTTTCCCTAACCTTAGCCCTAACACTAGCCCTAGCCCTAACCCTAGAACTAACCATAACTCTAAGTCCAACCCTAAACTTAAGCCTAAACCTCACACTAACACTAGCTCTAACAGTAACACTAATCTTACAACTAGCCCTAATCTAGTTCAAGCCCTAAAACAAAACCGAGCCATAGCCCTAACCCTAACACTTAATCTAAACCAAAACCTAACCCTACACTTAGCCCTAACCTTAGCCCTAATTCCAGTCCTAACCTAACCCTAAAACTAACCTTGAGCCTGACTCTGACCTTAAACTAACCCTAGCTCTAACATCGCCTAAAAGTACATGTAAAGCTAAAAGTAGTACTAGCCCTAACTGTAACCCTAAAAGTAGCCCTAATCATAACTCTAGTTCTTACATAGCCTTAACCTAATGCAAAATCTATCCCTAAACTGAGCCCTACACCTCATTTTAACCCTAAACCTAACGTTAGCCCTAACCATTACCCTAAATCTAACCCTAACCCTAAATCTGGCCCTAACCCTAAAGCGAACCCTAGACTTAATCCTAACCATAATCCTAGCCCTAACTCTAGCTCAACCCTATCCATTACCCTAAACATAACCCTAACCCTAATGATAACCCTAGCCTTAAACTTAACCCTAATCCTAAACCTAGACCTGACACTAACCCTAACCATCAACCTAGCCCTAACCATAGCTCAAACCCTAACACTTACCCTAAACCTAATCCTAACACTAACCCAGACCTAAAACTAACCCTAGCCCTAATCCTAACCATAATCCTAGACCTAAACCTATCCATTACCCTAAATATAAGCAAAACCCAAACATAGCTATAAACATAGCTCTAACCCCACCCATTACCCTAACCCTAATTATAAACATCATGATAACACTAGCCCTAACCCTAAACCTACTCTAACCCTAACTGTAAACTTAACCCTAGACCTAACCATAAACTTAACATTTGCCATAGTCCTAATCCTAGCACAAACCCTAACAGTTAACGCTAAACCTAACACTAACCCTAGTCCTAAACCTAAATCTAACCCTATCCATTTAGGCCTAACCACAAACCTTTCGCTAATATTAACCTTATCCTTACCTAAACCTAAAATGAACACTAAACCTAACCCTATCAATTACTCAAACCCTAACTCTAAACCTAACCCTAATGCTAATTTGAGCCCTAAAAATAAACCAAAACCTAACCCAAACTCTGAGCAAGACCCTGACTCTAATAACACACCTAGCTCTAAACTGAACCTTACCCTAAACATAACCTTTAAACTAGACCTAGCCATAAACTAGCCCTAGGAGTATCCCTAAATGTAACCCTAGACCTGACATTAGCACTCTACCTATTCTTGCCCTAAACCTAACAGAAACCCGAGCCCTCACCCTAATCGTAAACCTAGCCTTAATCCTAACCTGAACACTAACCCTAGCCCAAACCCTAATTTCAACCCTCGCCCTAGTTCTGAACCTATGTGTAACCTCACCCTTTCCCCTATCCCTAACCCTAACCCTAACACTGCCACTAACACTAACCCTAGCCCTAACCCCAGGCCTAATCCTAACACTAACCATAGCTCAAATCCTAGCCCTAATTTATTGCTAACTGTAACCCTAACTCTAAACCTAGCCCTAAGACTAACACTAACTCTAGCCCTGGACCTATTTCTAGTACCAAACTTATCTATTGCCTAACCCTAACACTAGCCCTAAACTTAGTCCTAACCCGAGCCATAGTCCTAAACATAGAACTAACCCTAACTCTAAATCTAACCCTAATTCTAAACCTAAACCTCATCCTAACACTAGCCCTAACTCTAATTCTAATTTGAAAACTAGCCCTAACCCTAGCCATAGCCCACAAAAAACAAACAAACAAAAAACACACAAACAAAAAAAAAGAGCTATAACCTTAATACTAACCTAAAACAAATCTTAAGGTTACAACTTGTCCTAAATCCATCCCTACAACTAAACTGACCCTGACTCTGACCATAAAACTAACCCTACTCTGAACATCGCCCAACCCGAAACCTAACCCAAACACTAGCCCTAGCCCTAATCCTAACTCTAATACTATCCCTAACCATAAAGCTAATTCTTACATTAGCCATAGCCCTAACCCTAACACAAAACCTAGCGCTAATCTGAGCCTCAACCCTAGCATTAACCCGAAACCTAACCCTAACCCTAACTCTAACACTAATCCAAACCCAGCTCTAAACCTATTCCTTACCCTAAGCCAAACTCTCACCCTAATGCTAACCTAGTTTTAACACTTACCTTAGCTTACCCCAAACACTAACTATGTTACTAGTCCTAATCCTATCCCTCATTCTATCTCTAACCTAACCCGAAGCATAAGCCTATCCCTTACCCTTATTATCACCCTATCACTAACCCTAGTTCAAAGCCTGACCTAAACACTAAAACGAACCCTAACACTAGCCCTACCAGTAAACCTATACCTAAACCTAACCATAACACTAGCACTAGACCCAAACTTAATCCTAAATACAGCCATAACTCTAGCCCTAGTCCTAAACAAAAACCTAGCCCTAGCCCTAAAATCACCATTAACCTAATGTGAAGACTAACCCTAGCTCTAGACCTAACCCTAGTTCTAATTCTAGCCCTAACAATAAACCCAATGCTAACCCGAACACTGATGCTTACCCTAACACAAACCCTATGTCTAATCCTTATCCTTTCTCAAAACTTAAACCTAACATTAGACATATCAATAATCCTAACCCAAAAAACTAGCCATAACAATAACCCTAGCTATTACATTACCCATAGCCCTAACACTAGCCATACACCTCACACAAAACCTAGCCCTAATACAAGCCCCAAACCTAGACATAAGCATAACCTTAACCCTAACCCTAGCACAAACACTAAACCTAATGCTTGCCCTAGCCCTAACCCTAGCTCAAACGCTAACCCTTACTCTAAATATAACCCTAGCTCTAAACCTAACCCTAAACCTATCCCAAATCCTAAGTGTAACCATAACCCAAATCTTAGCTCTAACTTTATCCATTAACTTAAACATAACCCTAACCATAATGCTAACCCTAGCCCTAACCCTAACCCTTACCCTAACCCTAAACCTAACTGTAGCCCTAATCATAGCCCTGATTCTAACCCTAACCCTTGCCCTAGCCCTAAACCTAGCTCAAACCCTAACACTTACCCTAAACTGAACCCCATCACTAACCCTAGGAGTAACCCAAATTCCAGCCCTAATCCTAACATTTACCTAAGCCCTAACACTAGCACTAAACCTATTCCTTTGGTTACCTTAAACCAAATGCTAACCCTCGGCCTAGCCCTAACCCTATCCCTAACACTAACCCTATATATTACTCTAAACCTAACCTGAACTGTAAACCTAACTCTATCCATTACTCTAACCCCAACCCTAACCCTAAGGCTATTTTGAGCCCTAACCTTAAACCTTAACCCAAACCAAACTCTAACTCATACTCTGACCCTAATAATAACCTAGCTCTATACCTGAGCCCTACACTAAACCTAACCCTTACACTAGACCTAGCCATAAACCTATCCCTATCACTATCCCTAACCATAACCCTAGACCTGACATTATTCCTAGCCCTAAGTATAGCCCTAACCCTAACACAAACCCTAGCCCTCATCCTATCCCTAAACTTACTTAATCCTAACCCGAACCCTCGCCCTACCCCTATCCCTAAATATAACCCTTGCCCTAGCACTGAACCTAGCTATTTAACCCCATCTCTTCCCCTAAAACTAACCCTAACCCTAGCCCTAACCATAGGCCTAACCCTAACACTAATCATAGCACTAATCCTAGCCCTATTTGAACCCTAAATTTAATCCTACCCCTAACCCTAGCCCTAAGACTAACTCTAACTCACACCCTAGCCCTATTTCCATTTATAATCCTATTCATTACTGTAACCCTCACAATAGCCCTAACCTGAGCCCTAACACTAGCCATAGCCCTAACCCTAGATCTAATCATAACTCTAAATATAACCCTAATCTTAAGCCTAAACCCCATTATACAACTAGCTCTAACACTATTGCTAATCCTAAAACTAGCCCTAATCCAAGCTCTAGCCCTAAAATAAAACCGAGCCATTGTTCTAACACTAAATCGTAACCTAAACCAAACCCTAACCCATAACTAGCCATAACCCAAGCTCTAATTCGAGCCTTAGGCCTAAAACTAACCCTCACTCTGACTCATATCCAAACACAAACCCTAGCTCTAAATATCACCCTAACCCTAAAACTAATGCTAACACTAGACCTAGCTGTAACCCTAACCCTAAATCTAACCCTAATCATAACCCTAGTTCTTACATTGGCCTTAGCCAAACCCTAGCCCTTACTCTAAAACAAAAATAGCCCTCATCCAATCCCTAATACTAGATTTAACCCTAACCCCAACCCTAAAACTAGCCCTAAACCTAACTCTAATCCTAGCCCTAAACCTATCCATTACCCTAAGCCAAACCCTATGCATAATGCTAAATCTAGTCCTAATCCTAATCCTTAGCCAAATCCAAACAATAACCCTATTACTAGTCCTAATACCAGCCCTTATTCTAGATCTAATCCTAACCCAAATCCTCACCCTAACCTTCACCCTTATTCTGACCCCAACACTAATTATAGGTCTAAACCTGACCCTAAACAGAAACTGAAACCTGAAAGTAGCCTTCCAGTAAACTTATAACTGAACCTAAACCTAACTCTAGCCCCATACCTAAACGTAATCCTAAATCTAGCTATTACTCTAGCCCTTGACCTAAACAAAAACTTAGTGCTAGCCCTAACAATAACACTTAACCTAAACCAAACACTAACCCCACCACTAGACCTAACCCTAGTTCTATTCTGGATTTCACCCTAACCATAACTTTAACCTGAACACTGGCCCTGAAACTGACATTAAACCTAGCTCTAAACCTGACCTTAACCCAAAACCTAAACCTAACACTAGACCTAGCATTAAGCCTAACACTAAAACTAGCTCTAATCAGAACCCCAGAACTTACATTATATATAGCACTAACCCTAGGCCTAAACCTAACACAAAACTTAAATAACCCTAACCCTAATCGAGGCCGAAACCTACCCTACAAATAACCCTCACCCTAACCCTAACCCTAAGCCTAACCCTAAATCTAACCTTAGCCTAACCCTACCTCAAAGCCTAACCCTTAGCCTAAACATAACCCTAGCACTATCCCTAACCCTAACCCTAACCGTACCCCTAATTCTAACCTTAACCCTAGACCTAACACCAGCTCTAACTTTAGCCATTACCCTTACTCTAACCCTAAACATAATGATAACCCTATCCATAACCCTAACTGAAACCCTAACCCTAACCATAAACCTAACCCTAGACCTAACCCTAAACCTAAAACTTGCTTGCCATAATCTTAACCCTAACACAAACCCTAACTCTTACCCTAAAACCGACAGTAAACCTAGACCTAATATTAAACTTAAACCTATATCTTACCTTAATCATAAAGCTAACCTTACATCTAACCCAATCTACTCCCCTAAACCTAATCCTAACACTAATGAAAACCCTAGCCCTAACCCTAAACCTAACCTTGACCGTAACACTAAACCTAACCCTCGTCCTAGACCCTAGCTCAAAACCTAAACTTTACCCTAAATATATCCCTAACCCTAACCCTAAGCTAGGTTTAATAGCCCTAACCCAAAACGTAACCTAATTCTAGCACTAATCCTAACCTAACCCTAGCCTTAACCATAGATCTAACCCTATATAATATCCTCATGATAACCCTAGTCCTAATGCTAACCCTAGGCATAACTCTAACCCTTTTGCTAACCCTAAAGCTCTCCAAGCCCTAAACCTACCCTGAAACCTAAACCTAACCCAATCAATTACCATAAATCTAACACTAACCCTAGTGCTCATTTGAGCCCTTTCCCTAAAACTTAACATAAAAAACCCCTAACACTGATCCTGACCCTAAAAATACACCTAGCTCTAAACCTGACCCTTACCCAAAGCCTAACACTTACACTAGGCATAGACACAAACCTAACCCTAAATATACTCCAAACTGACATTATCCCTAGCCCTAATTCTAGACCTAAACCTACAACAAACCCTAGCCCTCATCCTAGCCCTTAAGTTAGCCTTAATCATAATCCTAACCCTAACCCTAGCCCTAACCCTAATTCTATCCCTCACCCTGCCTGTAAACCTAGCTATAACACCATAACTTACCCTAAAATTAACTATAACCCTAGCCCTAACACTAGGCCAAAGCTGAACACTAATCCCAGCCCTAATCCTAGCCCTAACTTAGCCTTATCCATAAAACTAACCAAAACCCTAGCCCTAAGACTAACTCTAACTCTCACCCTAGCCGTAGCCCTACTTCTAACCCTATCTGTTACCGTAACCATAACCCTAGCCCTATCCCTTACCCTATAGTGAGACCTAGCCCTAATCCTAGATCTAACGCTAAATCCAAATCTATTCCTAAGCCTAACACTAACACTAGCCCTAACCCTAATGCTAATCTTATAACTAGCCCAAACCCTAAACCTAGGACTAAAACAAAACTGAGCAACAGCCCTAACACTAAACTTTAACTTAAACCAAACCCTAACACTATACCTAGACATAACTCTAGCCCTAATTTGAGTCCTAACCCTAACCTTAAAACTTACCCTGACCCTGACTCATATCCTAACACTGACCCTAGCTCTAAAGACCACGCTAAACTTAAACCAAACCCTAAGAGTAACCCTAGCCCTAATTCAAGTCATAACCCTAACCTTAAAGCAAACCCTGACCTGACTGATATCCTAAAAGTCACCCTAGCTCTAAACACAGCCCTCACCTTAAACCGAACACTAAGAGTAACCCTGGCGCTTATCTCAACTGAAAACTAGACATAGCCATAACCCTAACGCTACAGCTAGCCCTGAACATAACCCTATCTCTTATATTACCCAGAGCCCTAACCCTAGCCCTAAACTTAACACAAAAGTTAGAGATAGTCCTAGGCCTAAATCAAGCCTTAAGCATAAAACTAACCCTAACCCTAACCCTAGCAGTAACCCTAACCTAACCCTCGCCTTAGTCCTAATCCTAGTTCAAAGCCTAAACATTTCTCTAAACATAAACATAAACCTATCCCTCAATCTAACCCTAACCCTATCCCTAATTCTAAACTTAACCGTAGCCCTACACCTAGCTCTAAACCTACTCATTACTCTAAACCTAAACCTAACCTCATTGATAATCCTAGGCTTAATGCTAAACCTAAGACTAACTGGAAAACTAACCCTAGACCTAACCTTAAATCTCACACTTGCCATAGACCTAACCCTAGCTCAAACCCTAACCCTTACTATAAACCTAAACATAACCATAGCCCTAACTCTAAGCCTAAACTTCAGTCTAACTTTAAACATAGCCCTAAATCTACATCTAATTGTATACATTACCCTAAACCTAACCCTATCCCTCATGAAGTCCCTAGCCCTAATCCTAACCCTAACCCTATGAGTACTATAATCTTATCTCTAGAAGTAACCCTAAACCTAACCCTCACACTAGCCCTAACCATAGATGAAAACCGAACCCTTATGCTAAACATAAACCTAAGCCTAACCCTGGTTTTAACCCTAACCCTAACCCTTATTCAAGACCTCTTCTTAACCATAAACCTAGCCCTAAACTTAACTCTAATCCTATCCATTATACTAACCATAACCCTTACCTTAATGTGAACCCTAGGCCTAACCTTAAACCTGTTGCTAACCCTAACACTATCAATTACCCTAAACCTAATGCTAACTCTAAACAAAACCCTATCATTACCCTAACCCACACCCTAGTGCTAATTCAAGCCCTAACCCTAAAACCTAACCTCAAACAAACTCTAACACTGACCCTGAACCTAATAAATCTCCTATCTCTAAGGATGACTTTTACACTAAACCTAACCCTTACAATAGACCTAGCCATAAACACTAATCCTAAAACTATCCCCAACCATAAGCTTAGACATGACATTAGCCATAGCTGTAATCCTAGCCCTAAAGCTAACACAAACCCCAGGCCTAAACCTAGCTTTAATCCTAACCCTAAACCTAATTTTAGGCCTAACCCAGGATCTAACCCTAGCCCTAATCATAGCACTAATTTAGTCCTATTCATAACCCTAGCTTAAACCCTAGCCCTACAACTATCTCTAACTCTCACCCTAGCCCCATCCCTAGTTCTAACCCTATCCCTTACTGGAACCCTAATTCTAGCTCTAAACCCAGCCCTAATCCTAGCCCTATCATTACCTCTACCCCTAACTTAGATCTAATTTTAACTCTAAATCAAACCCTAACCCTAAGCCTAACCCTAACCATAACTCTAAATCTAACTTTAACCCTAGCCCTAAAACAAAACTGAGCCATAGCCCTAACTCTAACCCTTAACCTAAACCAAACCTTAACCCTAACCCTAACCTTAGCTCTAATTCTAGTTTTAGCAGAAAGCTAGAACTAACACTGACCCTGACTCTGACCATAATACTAACCCTAGTCTAAACATCACCCTAACACTAACCCTAAACCCAACACTAGACCTACCACTAACCCTAACCCTAAATTTAACCCTAATTGTAACCCTGATACTTACATTTGCCTTACTCCTAACCCTAGCACTAACTTAACCCAAAACCTAGCCCTAATCCAAGCCCTAACCTGAGCTTTAACCCTAAACCTAATCCTAACCTTAACCCTAATCAAAACCATAACCCTAGCCCTAAACATATCTCTAAAGCTATCCATTGCAATAACCATAACTCTAGGCCTAAACCGAACCCTATCCCTAATCATAAACATATGCATTATTCTAAACCAAACCTAAACCTTAAACCTCATATTAAAATTACACTAACAATAATCATAATGCTAATTCGAGCAATAACTTTAAACCTTAACCTCTCCCAAACTTCTAACCCAGACTTGACCCTAGCTCTAAACCTGACCCTAACCCTAAACCTAACCCTTACATTATATGTAGGCATAAACCTAATCCTAAAACAATCTTTAACCATAAACCTAGATCTGATATTAGCCCTAGCCCTAATCCTAGCCCTAACACTAAAATAAAGCATAGGCCTCATCGTAACCCAAATCCTAGACTTAATGATTACCCTAACCCTAACCATAGCCCTAACCCTAATTCTAACCTTAAACTTATCTCTAAACCTAGCTATAATGCCATTCCTTACCCTATACTTAAACCTAACCCTAACCCTAACTCTAGGCATAAGGTGAACAATAATCCTAGCCCTAATTTAACCCTATCCCAAACGCTAACCCTTACCCTAGCCCTAAGACTAACTCTAACTCTCACAGTAGCCCTATCCCTTCTTCTAACCCTATCCATTACCGTAATCCTAAACCTAGCCCTAAACCTAGCCATAACCATTGCCAAATCCTTATTCCTAGTCCTAACGTAGATCTAAACTTAACTCTAAATCTAACCCTAACCCTAAACCTAAGCCTAACATTAACACTAACCCTAGCCCTAATGCTAATCATAACACTAAACCTAACACTAACCCTTGCAGTAAAAAAAACAACAAACAAACAAACAAAAAAAACCCAAAAAACAAACAAACAAATAAAAAACCGAGCAAGAGCCCTAACCCTAAACCTTAACTTAAACCAAACCTTAACACTACACCTAGACCTTACCCTAGCCTAATTGGAGTCCTAATCTTAACCTTAATACTATCCCTAACTCTGACTCATATCCTAAAACTCACCCTAGCTCTAAACACCACCCTAACCTTAAACCAAACCCTTACAGTAATCCTATCCTTAATTCGAGTCCTAACCCTAACCCTAAAACTAAACCTGACCCTGACTATTAACCTAACATAACACTAGCTCTTTATTTCACCCTAACCTTAAATCTAATCCTAACAATAGAGGTTTAACCCCTAACCATCACCCTAAAACTAACCCTAAAAACCATAGTTCTTACATTAGCCATTGCTCTAACTCTGGCCATAACCCTAACACAAAACTAGTCCTAATCTGAGCCCTAAACCTAGCTTTAACCCTAAACATAGCCCTAACCCTAGCTCTAACCCTATCCCTTACCCTATGCCAAACCCTAAACCTAATGCTAATTCTAATCCTAATCCTAATTCTATTCCTCAACCTAACCAAAACCCTAACCCTATTAGTTGTCCTAACCCTAGCCCTCATTCTAGGTATAACCATAACCCAAACCCTAACCCTAACCCTGACCCTTATTCTGACCCTAAAACTGATCATAGGTTTAAACCTGAACCTAACCCTAATCCGAACCCTAACATTAGCCCTATTGGTAACCTTATACTTAAACCTAATCCGAACACTAGCATTAGAAATAAACCTAATCCTAATCTATCCATAACTCTAGACCTAGACTTAAAGAAAATCTTAGCTCTAGCCCTAATAATAACCCTCAGCTTAAAGCCAAAATCTAATCCTTCCACTAGTTGTAACCCTAGTCCCAATTCTGGCTTTCTCATTAAACATAACACTAAACTGAACACTGACCCTGACACTAACACTAACCCTAACTCTAAACATCACCCTAACCCTAAACCTAAACCTAAAACTATACTTAGCTCTAACTTTAATGCTAAAACTAGCCCTAATCATAAGAAAGTTCTTACATTTGCCATAGCTCTAACATATTGCAAACCCTAGCCCTAAACTAAGCCCTAACATAGCTTTAACCCTAAATCTAAATATAACCCTAACGATAGCCCTAACCCTAAACCTGGGCCTAACCCTAGTATACACCTAACCTAACACTAAATCTATCCCTAACTGTAACCCTAGTCCTGATATTAGCCCTAGCCCTATTACTAGCCCTAACCCTAACACAAACATTAGCCATCATCCTGGCCCTAAACCTCGCTTTAATCATACCCCTAAACCTAACCCTAGCCCTGACCCTAATACTAACCCTTGCCCTAGCCCTCAAACTAGCTATAACCCAATAACTTACCCTAAATGTAATCCTAACTCCAACCCTAACTGAAGGCCTAAACCTAACACTAACACTAGCCCTAATTTAGCCCTATCCCTAACCCTAACCCTAACCCTAACCCTAATCCTAGCTCTAAGACTAACTCTAACTCTCATACCAGCCCTATCACTAGTTCTAACCCTATCAGTTACCATAATACTAAACCTAAGCGAAACGTTAGTCCTAACCCTTGCCCTATCCGTAGCCCTAGCCCTAACCATAGATCAAATCCTAACTCTAAATCTAACCCTAACCCGAAGCCTAAGCCTAACCATTATAAATACATTTATATTTAGACTCTGTGTCTACAAGTGTTGGCTTCAATTATTATTTAGAATATAGTCATTAGTTACATAAAAGGCATACAATTTCTGGTGGTGTATAGACAACTGAGTGTCAGGGGTAGGATGCTATGTTAAGGGGGAAAGGAATGAGGGTATGTGATTAATCTAACTTAGCAACTTTGGAGGAGAACTCTAATGAATTGGCAGGGGAATTTACGGAAGAAGGTATAAATTCAAACTGCCTATCTGTATTCATAAAATTACCCTATGTATAAATAGTAAAGTTAGGAGGCTGAAAGTTGGATAGTGGGAGAAAAAAAAGAAGAAAAGATAACAAGTAAATAGAGGGAGAAAGAAAATAAGAGCAAATAAAGAGGTGGTGAGGTGGGGCCTATGCAATTCCTCTAAATTCTATCATTCTAGTGATTCAGTTCTTAAAGTCCAATTTCATGGAGAGTAATTGGTTTCACATATGTTGAGGTTGTGAGGATGAGAGGGGGAAGGGTACAGGAGAATGGATGAGAAGAGCAAGAAAAGAAAAGTAAGAAAGAAAAAGAAAAAGGTGCTCAGAACTCTGTTTTCTTTTCTTGCATTATGTGGAGTTTTCTATTCCTAGCTTGAGTCTCTGTTCTCAGGGTGGGGGAGGTAGCTATGGTGAGAGGGCTTGAGCTTCTACCTGGAGCCTCCATACTCTTAGTATCTGAATTGGAAACCAGGTGCCTGTACAGTTGCTCTTCCTCATTGATAGCTACACCCCCCAAAACCTTGTGTGAAAAATCTTGAGTTATCACAACTGGAGGTAGGGGAGTTGGAAACCTGGTACCTGACAAGCTGCAGAACCAAGCTGGTAGCCACGCTCACTGATAGATGGCAAATAAGGTTTTGCAAGATGGATTCCATCTGTTACCCATGTATAGTGTTTGGTGAGGTCGGTGGTTCTGGAGTGACGTTGTGCTGTGTCCAGAGCTCGTTCTGGTGATTCTCAAGCAAAGTCTCCATGTTCTGTGCTGCCTTGCATGTGTGCAGAGAGCTCCTGTGTGGCTGAGACTGCTGTCAGCACCCTGAGAAACTGCACAGCCCAGCCTTCCATCTGCACTGAGAGTACCGATGCGGCCCTAGATTTCTTCAAATTTCTATGATACTGGGAAGGATTCATCTTTTACTTAGCCTTATTATGCTCCACAGGTTTGGGCCTTGTGGGTTCAATTGGTCACTATCAGGAACAGTTTGTATTTTTGGTTTCCCTTCATTATGGCTTATTGATGTGAATGAAAATTGAGCTGGAAATCAAACAGGGTTTGCCAGAGGTGCTTGAAACTTCACACAATTAGTTCTCAGTGGGCACTCTCTAGTTTCTTTCTTTTGAAGGTAGGCCAAAATGAAGCATGCAAAAGAAACTGTATCCGAGAGCCCTTAAGGAGAAAACAGAAACATGTATGTACTGAAATAAGTTTCCCAAAAATTTGATCAGATTTCTTTGATACTACACAGTATTCATCTTTTAGCTTGCTCCACTAGGCTCCCCAAGGTTGGAACTTCTAGGATCAATTGCTCTCTAAACAGGTAAGTGTTAGTGTTATAGTTAGGGTTAGGGCTAGCTTTAGAGATAGTGTTAGGGTTAGAGTTTGTTTTGTTCAAATTTCTTTGATACTGGAAGATTTATCTTTTACCCAGCCTCACTATTGGCCCCAGTTTGGGGCCTTCTTGTTTTAATGAATCGCTGTTGGAAATAGTTTGTTTTTAATGTCTCAGTTCATTTTGACCTATATAGGTAAATGAGAATGGAGCTGGAAATCAGAGGGTTGGTTCTAGCTGGTTGAAACTTCACATACTCAATCAGTTGTCTGTGGCCACTCTCTGGTTTCTTCCTTGTAAAAGTAGTGAAAAGTTGAAGCATGCAAAACAAGTTTATCCAAGAGCACTTTAGGAGAAAACAGGGCAATATGCATGTACTGAAATACCTCCCCCAATTATTTGGTCAGATTTCTTTGATACTGTGCAGGATTCATATGTAAGCTTGCCCCACTAGTCTCCCCAAGTTTAAAACTTTTATTATCAAAGGTTCTATTAACAGGTTAGGCTTAGGGTTATGATTAGACTTAGGGTTAGAACTAGTGTTAGGGTTAGTGTAAGATTTTTTCAACTTTATGAATAATGAGCAGGATTTATCTTCTTTGTCTTCTTAGTATGCTCCCCATATTTGGGCTTCCTAGTAAAAGGGTTTTGCTCTCAGGAGTAGTTTTAATTTTAATCTTTCACCTCATTTTGCCCTAAAGGGGTAAATGGAAATGGAGCTGGACTCAAACAGGGTTGGTGCTAGCTGCTTGAAACTTCACACACTCAACCAGTTCCCAGGGTACATTCTCTCCTTTTTTTTCTTGTGGAAGTAGCCCAAAGATGAATTTGAAAGAAACAGCTTTATCTGTGAGCATTTTAGGAGCAAGCATTACATTTTTGCATGGATTATTTGATATTGTACAGGATTCATCCTTTTCCTAGTCTTAGTAGGATCCCCGAGTTTGAGTTTTCAAGGTTTGCCAGTTCACTGTCAGGAACATTTGAATTTTTAGATTTCACTTCATTGTGGCCTATAGACGTGAATGAAAATGGAGCTGGAAATCAAACAAAGCTAGTACTAGCTGCTTGAAACTTCACACACTCAATCAGCTCTCTGTGGGCACTCTCTGGTTGTTCCTTGTGCAAGTACCTTAAATTGAAGCATGGCAAAAAAATAATTTATCCAAGAGCACATTAGGAGAAAACAGGAAAATATGCACATAATGAAATACCTCCCCAAATTACTTTGTCATATTTCTTTGATATTGCACAGAATTCATCTGATAGTTTGCCCCACTGGGCTCCTTTATTTGGGGACTACTCTGATCAATGGATTTCTAAACACGTTAGGATAGACTGTGTATTAGTTTACGGTTAGATTTACAGCTAATATTTTGTTAGATTTAGTTTTGTTCAAATTTCTTTGATACTGGGCAGGATTCAAGTTTGAACTAGCCTTACTATATTCTTTAGGTTTGGACCTCTTACATCAAGGGTTTGCTCTCCTGGACAGTTTGTGTTTTAAGTTTTCATTTCAATTTGACCTATGCGTGTAAATGGAAATGGAGCTGTAAATACAACAGAGTTGGTGCTAGCTACTTCAAACCTCACACACTCAATCAGTTTTCTATGGGCATTCTCTGGTTTGTTTCTTGTAAAAGTAGCCCTGAGCTGAAGCATTCAAATCAACTTTATGTGAGAGCACTTTAGGGGAAAACAGGGAAATATGAATGTACTGAACTACCTCTCCAATTATTTGGTCAGACTTCATTGATATTCTGAAAGATTCATCTGTTCACTTACCCAACTTGGCTCCCCAAGTGTGGGACTTCTAGGATCAAAGGGAGTCTAAACAGGTTAAAGTTAGTGTTAGGGTTAGTGTTAGGACTAGGATTAGACCTAGGGTTAAGATAAGATTTACTTTTGTTTTCAAATTTGTATGATACTGTGCAGGATTCATCTTCTTCTTTTTTAAATTTTGACTATAATCCAAATAGTTGGGCCTCCTACATAAAGGGTTTGCTTTCAGGAACAGTTTCAATTTTCATGTTTCTCTTCTTTTTTTCCATGTAGGGGTGAATGAAAAAAAGCTGGAAATCAAACAGGGTTTGGACTAGCTGCTTGAGTCTTCACACACTTTATCGATTTTCAGTGAGCATAATCTGGTGTTTTCCATGGAAGTAGCCCTAAGATGAAGTAGAAAATAACAGCTTTATCTCTGGGTGCATTAGGAGCAAGCAGAATACCCATGTAATGAAAGAGCTTCAATTTTTTTTGTTGGATTAATTTGATACTGTACAGGATTCATCTTTGACATAACCTTAGTAGGCTCCCCAAGTGTGTGCCTTTAAGATTCAATGGTTCAGTGTCAGCAACATTTTGAATTTTTAGGTTTAACTTACTTAGGGCCTAGAGGTGTGAATGCAATGGAGCTGGAAATCAAACAGTGTTGGTGCTAGCTGCATGAAACTTCACAAACTCAATCAGCCCCCTGTGGGCACTCTTTGTTTTTTCTCTGTGAATGTACCTTAAGCTGAAGCATGAAAAACAGTTTATCAATGAGCACTTTAAGAAAAAAAAAACAGGAAAATATGAATATACTAACATACCTCTTCCAATTTTCATCAAATTTCTTTGATACTGCACAAGATTCATCTGTTAAGTTGTGCCTTTAGGCTCCTCAAGTTTGGGACTTCTATGATCATAGGTACTCTAAACAGATTAGAATCAGTTTAGGGTTGGGTAAGATACAGTGTAAGAGTGAGTTTTGTTCAAATTCATTTGATACTTGGCATAATTTGTCTTTTACCTAGTCTTACTATTTTCCCTAGGTTTGGGCCTTATCCCTTCAATGCTTTGCTGTCAGGAACAGTTTGTATTTTAAGGTTTTCTTCATTTTGACCTATACGGCTATACGGAAATGGAAATTGAAGTCAAACAGGGTTGGTGCTCGCTGTTTAAAACTGCACACACTCAATCAGTTCTATGTGGGCACTGTGGTTTCTTTCTTGTGAAAGTTTCCCAAAGCAGAAGCATGCAAAAACATCTTTATCCAAAAGTACTGTTGGAGATAACAGGGAAATATACATGTACTGAACTACCTCCCCAAATTATTTAGTCAGATTTCATTGATACTCCCTAATCCTAACAGAAACACTAGCCCTAATCTGAGTCCTAGCCCTAGATGTAAACTTAACCCTAATTATAGCCCTGACCCTAGCTCTTACTATATCACTTACCCTAAACCAAACCCTATCCATAATGCTAACCTTAGTCCTAATGCTAATCCATAGCCTAATCCATACCCTAACCCTGTTAATAATCCGAAACCTAGCCCTCATTCTAGCTCTAACCCTAATTCAAATCATTACCCTAACACAAACCCTCAGTTTAAATCTGATCCTAGGGGCCTGCGACCCACCGGCAGAAGAGGAGCAGCGGCCTTCTGAGAGGCAGAGCCGTCCCCTCCCCATGCGCCAGCCAGGTAGACAGAACTGTGACCACCAACAGAGCAGGCCCAGTGGCCTGCTGAGAGGCAGAGCCACCCCCCCACCCCCCGCACCTGCCAGGTAGGTGGAACTGTGACCACCGACAGAAAAGGCCCAGTGGCCCGCGGCGGGGCAGAGCTTCCAATCACTCCTGCAAGGTAGGCAGGCCTGCGACCCACCGGCAGAAGAGGAGCAGCGGCCTGCTGAAAGGCAGAGCCGCCGCCTCCCCCCGCGCCTGCAAGGTAGACGGAACTGTGACCACCATCAGAACAGGCCAGACCTGCAACCGACAGACAGAACAGGCCCAGTGGCCTGAGGAAGGGTAGAGCCGCTCCCCCCCGCCATGCGTGCAAGGTAGGCGGACCTGCGACCCACTGGCAGAACATCCCCAGAGGCCTGCAGAGGGGCAGTGCTGCTGACTGCGCCTGCAAAGTAGGCAGAACTGCGACCACCGACAGAACAAGCCTAGCGGACCGCAGAGGGACAGAGCCGCCACCCGTGCCTGCAAGGTAGGTGGACCTGCTACCGACCGGCAGAGCAGGCCCAGCCGCCTGCCGGCATGGTAGGCACATTGCCCCAATTGGAGGAGGGGCAGAGCAGTTGCCCGTGCCTGTGAGGGAGACTTTGCACCTATACAAGACCAATATAAATACATAGGGGGAAAATTCAATAGCACAACAGTTTCACCAAGTAGAAAGGAACATGAACAGTATGAAGAGACAACGAAAGAAAGGACCACAAGCAATGCAGGTCAAATCAACTTTAGAAGAGGTAATAGCTGCAGCAGATGGAATGTCAGATAAAAAATTCAGGATATACATGCTTCAGATGATCTGGAGTCTCAAGGAAGATATCAGACAGCAAAATCAGACAATGAAAGATCACTTCAACAATGAATTATATAAACAAATCCAAGAAGCAAAAGATCAAATATACAGGGAGATAGAGGTTATAAAAAACAAACAAACAGAAATCCTAGAAATGCAGGAAGCAATAAACCAACTTAAAAACTCAATTGAGAATACTACCAGCAGAGTAGAACACTTAGAAGATAGAACATCAGACAATGAAGATAAAGTATTTCAACTGGAAAAGAACATAGACAGCTCGGCAAGACTGTTAAGAAACCATGAGCAGAACATCCAAGAAATATGGGATAACATCAAGAGAACAAATTTAAGAGTCATTGGGATACAGGAAGGGACAGAGTTTCAAACCAACGGAGTGAGCAATCTATTCAATGAAATAATACGAGAAAACTTCCCAGACTTGAAGAATGAGACAGAATCCCAAATCCTAGAAGCCTACAGGACGCCGAATGTGCAAAATCATAAGAGACCCACACCTAGACACATTATAATGAAGATGCCCAACATACAGAATAAGGAGAGAATTTTAAAAGCTACAAGAGAAAGGAAGCAGATCACATTTAGGGGTAAGCCAATCAGGATAACAGCTGATCGTTCAACACAGACACTGAAAGCTAGAAGATCCTGGACTAACATATTTCAAACACTGAAAGAAAATGGGTTCCAACCAAGAATTGTGTTTCCAGCGAAATTAAGCTTCAGGATGGAAGATGAAATTAAAACCTTCCATGATAAACAAAAGTTAAAAGAATTTGCAGCTAGAAAACCATCTCTTTGAAACATACTTGGCAAAACATTACAGGAAGAGGAAATGGAAAATAACAATGAAAACCAACAGTGGGAGGTAGGACAGTAAATGGGGGAAAAATAATCAAAGAGGAAAACAAACCATGTTTAGTAACATAAATAAACAAATATGGCTGGAAGAACAACCCATATCTCAGTAATAACCCTAAATGTTAATGGCTTAAACTCACCAATCAAGAGACACAGGCTAGTAGAATGGATCACAAAACAAGACCCAACAATATGCTGCCTACAGGAGACGCATTTGATAGGAAAAGACATACATAGGCTGAAGGTGAAAGGTTGAGAAAAATCATATCACTCATATGGACTTCGGAAACAAGCAGGAGTGTCCATACTCATATCAAATAAAATAGATTTCAAGCCAAAGTTAATCAAAAGGGATAAAGAGGGACACTACATACTGCTTAAGGGAACCATACACCAACAAGACATAACAATCATAAATATATATGCCCCAAACACTGGTGCAGCTATGTTCATCAAACAAACTCTTCTCAAGTTCAAGAGTCTAATAGACCACCATACAATAATCATGGGAGACTTCTACACACCTCACTTGCCACTGGACAGATCTTCCAAACAAAAGTTGAATAAGGAAACTATAGAACTCAATAACACAATTGATAACCTAGTCTTAACTGACATATATAGTATATACCACCCAACATCAAGCAGTTACACTTTTTTCTCAGCAGCACATGGATCCTTCTCAAAAAATAGATCATATATTTTGTCACAGGGCAACACTTAGACAATATAAAGGAGTAGAGATAATACCATGCATCTTATCTGATCATAATGGAATGAAACTGAAAATCAACGATGAAAGAAGGAAGGAAAAAGCATACATCAGATGGAGAATGAACAATAGGTTATTGAATGATCAATGGGTTATAGAAGACATCAAGGAGGAAATTAAAAAATTCTTAGAGATAAATGAAAACACAGACACAACATATCGGAATCTATGGGACACATTGAAAGCAGTTCTAAGAGGAAAATTCATTGCTTGGAGTTCATTCCTTAAAAAAAGAAAAAAAAAACAACGAATAAATTATCTCATACTTCAACTCAAAATCCTAGAAAAAGAAGAGCAAAACAACAGCAAAAGAAGTAGAAGGCAAGAAATAATTAAAATCAGAGCTGAAATTAATGAAATCGAAACAAAAGAAACAATTGAAAAAATTGACAAAACTAAAAGTTGGTTCTTTGAAAAAATAAACAAAATCGACAGACCCTTAGCCATGCTAGCGAAGAGAAGAAGAGAGAGAACTCAAATTACAAACATATGGGATGAAAAAGGCAATATCACAACAGACACTTCAGATATACAGAAGATAATCAAAAAATATTTTGAATCCTTATACTCCAATAAATTAGAAGATAGTGAAGGCATCGATAAATTTCTTAAGTCATATGATCTGCCCAGATTGAGTCAGGAGGATATAGACAACCTAAACAGACCAATATCAATTGAGGAAATAGAAGAAACCATCAAAAGACTACCAACTAAGAAAAGCCCAGGACCGGATGGGTATACAGCAGAGTTTTACAAAACCTTTAAAGAGGAACTATACCAGTACTTTTCAAGCTACTTCAGGAAATAGAGAAAGAGGGAGAACTTCCAAATTCATTCTACGAGGCCAACATCACCCTGATACCTAAATCAGAAAAATACACTTCAAAGAAAGAAAACTACAGACCAATATCTCTAATGAACCTAGATGCAAAAATCCTCAATAAAATTCTGGCGAATCGGATACAAAAACATATCAAAAAAATTGTGCACCATGATCAAGTAGGATTCATCCCTGGGATGCAAGGCCTGTTCAATATACGGAAATCAATAAATGTTATTCACCACATCAATAGACTTAAAAATAAGAACCATATGATCATCTCGAAAGATGCGGAAAAAGCATTCGACAAAGTACAGCATCCCTTTATGTTCAAAACTCTAGAAAAACTAGGGATAACAGGAACATACCTCAATATTGTAAAAGCAATCTATGCTAAGCCTCAGGCTAGAATCATTCTGAATGGAGAAAAACTGAAGGCATTCCCTCTAAAATCTGGAACAAGACAGGGATGCCCTCTCTCTCCACTTCTGTTCAACATAGTTCTCGAAACACTGGCCAGAGCAATTAGACAGAAGAAAGAAATTAAAGGCATAAAAATAGGAAAAGAAGAACTTAAATTATCACTATTTTTAGATGACATGATTCTATACCTAGCAAACCCAAAAGGGACTACAAAGAAACTATTAGAGCTAATAAATGAATTTAGCAAAGTGGCAGGATATAAATCAACACGCATAAATCAAAGGCATTCCTGTATATCAGCGACAAATCCTCTGAAATGGAAATGAGGACAACCCCTCCATTCACAATATCTTCAAAAAAAAATAAAATACTTGGGAACCAACCTAACAAAACAGGTGAAAGACTTATACAATGAAAACTACAGAACCCTAAAGAGAGAAATAGAAGAATATCTTAGAAGATGGAAAAATATACCCTGTTCATGGATAGGCAGAACTAACATCATCAAAATGGCGATATTACCAAAAGTTCTCTATAGGTTTAATGAAATGCCAATCAAAATCCCAACGGCATTTCTTGTAGAAATAGAGAAAGCAATCATGAAATTCATACGGAAAAATAAACGACCCAGAATAGCAAAAACAATGCTAAGCAGGAAGTGTGAATCAGGCGGTATAGCGATACCAGACTTCAAACTATACTACAGAGCAATAGTAAAAAAAACAGCATGGTACTGGTACCAAAACAGGCAGGTGGACCAATGGTACAGAATAGAGGACACAGAAACCAATCCACAAAACTACAACTATCTTATATTTGATAAAGGGGATAAAAGCATGCAATGGAGGAAGGATAGCATCTTCAACAAATGGTGCTGGGAAAACTGGAAATCCATATGCAACAAAATGAAACTGAATCCCTTTCTCTCGCCATGCACAAAAGTGAATTCAAAATGGATCAAGGAGCTTGATATCAAATCAGAGACATGCCATCTGATAGAATAAAAAGTTGGCTACGATCTACATACTGTGGGGTCGGGCTCCAAATTTCTCAATAGGACACCCATAGCACAAAAGTTAATAACTAGAATCAACAAATGGGACTTTCTCAAACTAAAAATTTTTTCTCAGCAAAAGAAAAAATAAGAGAGGTAAATAGGGAGCCTACATCCTGGGAACAAATCTTTACTCCTCACATTTCAGATAGAGCCCTAATGTCCAGAGTAGACAAAGAACTCAAAAAATTAGACAATAAGAGAACAAACAGCCCAATCAACAAATGGGCCAAGGACCTGAACAGACACTTCTCAGAGGAGGACATACAATCAATCAACAAGTATATGAAAAAATGCTCACCATCTCTAGCAGTCAGAGAAATGCAAATCAAATCCACCCTAAGATACCATCTAACTCCAGTAAGATTGGCAGCCATTATGAAGTCAAACAACAACAAGTGCTGGCGTGGAAGTGGTGAAAAGTGTACACTTGTACATTGCTTGTGGGACTGCAAATTGGTGCAACCAATTTGGAAAGCAGTATGGAGATTTCTTGGTAAGCTGGGAATGGAGCCACCATTTGACCCAGCTATTCCCCTTCTTGGTCTATTCCCTAAAGACCTAAAAAGAGCATGCTACAGGGACATTGCTACATCGATGTTCATAGCAGCACAATTCATAAGAGCAAGACTGTGGAACCAACCTAGATGCCCTTCAATAGATGAATGGATAAAAAATGTGGCATTTATACACAATGGAGTATTACTCTGCATTAAAAAATGACAAAATCATAGAATTTACAGGGAAATGGATGGCATTAGAGCAGATAGTGCTAAGTGAAGCTAGCCAATCCCTAAAAAAACAAATGCCAAATGTCTTCTTTGGTATAAGTAGAGTAACTAAGAACAGAGTAGGGTCGAAGAGCATGAGAAGAAGATTAACATTAAACAGGGATGAGAGGTGGGAGGGAAAGTGAGAGAGAAGGGAAAGTGCATGGAAATGGAAGGAGACCCTCAGAGTTATACAAAAGTACATACAAGAGGAAGTGAGGGGAAAGGGAAAAATAATACAAGGGGGAGAAATGAATGTCAGTAGAGGGGGCAGAGAGAGAAGAGGGGAGGGGAGGGGAGGGGAGGGGGGATAGTAGAGGATAGGAAAGGCAGCAGAACACAACAGACACTAGTATGGCAATATGTAAATCAATGGATGTGTAACTGATGTGATTCTGCAATCTGTATATGGGGTAAAAATGGGAGCTCATAACCCACTTGAATCAAAGTGTGAAATATGATATATCAAGAACTATGTAATGTTTTGAACAGCCAACAATAAAAAATTTAAAAAAATAAAAATTATTAAGCAGAAGAAGAATAAATAAATA